>NC_086001.1:27753320-27768320 GCF_030014385.1 Trichomycterus rosablanca | reverse complement strand
CACTAGCTAGGTCGATGTCTGAGGCAGTAGTGTGCTCTGGCCCCTTACCGATTCGACCCAGTGGCGAAACCTACAGCAGGTTGTTGTCGCTGAACCGCTGGATGTCTAAATGGTGCTCAGAAAACTGCATTGATTTTGTAGATAATTGGTCCACCTTTGAGGGAAGGCCTGGTCTTTTGAAGCGGGATGGTGTCCACCCCACGTGGGAGGGTGCTGCTCGCATTTCTTGCAGCATAGGTGACAGGCTTTACCACCGCGTTAGTGTAGCGGCAGATAGTGTTAAATGACTATCCAGAGCCAAGACCAGGCAGCAGACTAACAGGCCTAACCGACTGTCTGCGAGTCGCCATCGGACGTCACCCGGAATCCTTAGGTCACAAACCATTGAGACTGTGTCTGTTTACCGTGGCAGGTGTAAGCCAAAACAAAATCAAAAAGTATGTCATAATAACTTAATTAAAATTAATCTAAATGAGCATCATGAAAACCATAGTAAAGCTAAACTAAAGTTAGGACTTCTAAACATCAGGTCACTTGCATGCAAAACAGTAATTGTAAATGAAATAATTACAGATAATAGTCTTAGTGCACTTTGTTTAACTGAGACCTGGGCTAGACCTGATGAGTATCTAGGTTTAAATGAAGCATCTCCTCCGGGTTACAGTTATGAACATAAGCCACGTCTTAGCGGTCGTGGTGGAGGAATAGCCGCAATTTATGACAAGGACATACTGTAGGTCTCACTGTAAAATCAACTCCCATAACAAACTCGTTTGAAGTTCTTATCTCTGACATAACCAATAAAGGTTCATCTGATAAAACTAGTATGTTTAAGCTGGTTACTGTTTATCGACCTCCTGGTCCTTACTCAGAATTTCTTAACGAATTTGCCGATTTTCTTTCTAAATTACTTTTATCAACTAAGAAAGCTTTAATTGTTGGTGACTTTAATATCCATTATGAGGATAAGTGTAATCCACTCAAAACTGCGTTTGACTCTATTTTAGAATCTTTAGGCATCACCCAAAATGTAACAGGACCCACTCACCGCTGTAAACATACCTTAGATTTAATACTTACTTATGGTATAAACATAGACAACCTGGAAATTGTACCACAGAATGACTTAATCTCTGATCACTCTCTACTAATTTATGAAGTGTCCCTGTCCAATAAGGTACAGCAACCAAATCGTTTTAAATATAAGCGCACTATTACATCTGCAACTGCAGCAGCGTTCATAAACTGCCTACCAGAATTACCAAATATATCAGCATCGGAACCTAAAGAACTAGATCAGGCAACTCAAAACCTAGAGACTGTATTGCGCGCAACCTTAGATAACGTAGCCCCACTTAAAACTAAACTGATTAGGGAGAAAAAACTTGCTCCTTGGTACAATGACCACACATGCGCACTTAAACAAGCAGCATGGAAATTAGAACGCAAGTGGCGTCACACTACACTGGAAGTGTATAAGATTGCTTGGAAAGATGCTCTAACTGAGTATAAACATGCACTTATAAAAGCTAAATCTTTATATTATTCGTCCCTAATAAAGAAAAATAAAAACAATCCCAGATTCCTTTTTGAGACAGTGTCCAAATTAACTAAAAACGTCAATGAAACTGAATCTAATATACCGCCTGACTGTACCAGCGATGATTTTTAAAAATTCTTTAATGACAAGATAGAAAAAATACGACTTCAGAGTCAGAGTGTGTCACCTGCCAATGTTAAGTATGGACTCACTCTGAGCAGCATTGGTGAGAACAGTGATGATAACAGTAACGAGTTAATCCAACTAAATTCCTTTAATCCAATCTCCCAAAATGAACTAACTGTGTTGATTAAATCATCGAAGTCATCATCGTGTAAACTCGATCCTGTTCCAACTCGTCTACTTAAAGATTTACTCCCAGCTATTGTAGAGCCCCTGCTTACATTAATCAATGCATCCCTTAGCCTTGGATATGTACCTAAATTGTTTAAAAGTGCTGTTGTTAAACCCCTGATTAAAAAACCTAATCTTGATCCACATGTACTAGCTAATTATAGGCCAATTTCAAACCTTCCTTTTGTCTCTAAGATATTAGAAAAAGTCGTTTCCAAACAGCTATGTTCTTATTTGAATGAAAATTGTATTCATGAATAATTTCAATCAGGATTTAGACCCAACCATAGTACCGAAACCGCATTAATTAGAGTAGTTAACGAGTTGTTAATGTCTTCTGATAATGGATGTGTCTCTTTTCTTGTTCTATTAGATCTTAGCGCAGCGTTTGATACGGTCGATCATAACATTTTACTGGAGAGGCTAGAAAATACAGTAGGTGTTAAAGGACTCGCACTCTCTTGGTTTAAATCATATCTGACTGACCGCTCTCAATTCGTTTATGTAAATAATAAATGCTCGGAAACTACAAAAGTAAAGTGTGGTGTTCCACAGAGGTCGGTACTGGGACCCCTATTATTTACACTCTATATGCTTCCACTAGGTGAAATTATTCATAAACATGGCATAAAATTTCACTGCTATGCAGATGACACACAGCTGTATATATCAGCCAAACCAAATGATACTGACACAATCAGTAAGATAGAAGATTGTGTAAACGACATAAAAAACTGGATGTCGTGTAATTTTCTTTTACTTAATTCAGATAAAACTGAGGTTTTACTTGTTGGCTCTAAAGCTGCAAGAGACAAGTTGTCTAACCTGGTGCTAAACTTAAACACGTTCTCTGTTACTCCCAGCCCAGATGTAAAAAACTTAGGTGTCACAATAGATTCAGATCTCTCATTTGATACACACGTTAATAATATTACTAGAGTTGCTTTCTATCATTTGCGTAACATTTCTAAAATAAGAAATATACTATCTGTTAATGACGCCGAAAAACTGATCCATGCGTTTATAACCTCTCGGTTAGATTATTGTAATGCTCTTCTAACTGGATGCTCTGGTAGATCCTTAAACAAACTCCAGTTAGTTCAAAATGCAGCAGCTCGAGTACTAACTAGAACTAAAAAATTTGACCATATTACTCCTGTTCTATCATCTCTACACTGGCTGCCAGTTAAATTTCGCATTGATTACAAAATACTTTTACTAACTTATAAAGCGCTACATGGTCTGGCTCCACAGTATCTGAGTGAGCTTATTAATTACTACAACCCAGCACGTCCACTTCGTTCACAAGATGCAGGGTTACTTATAGTTCCTAGAATTAAAAAGATCACGGCTGGTGGAAGAGCGTTTTCTTACAAAGCTCCACAACTTTGGAATAATCTTCCTGCCTCTATTCGGGATTCGGACACAGTCTCAATGTTTAAGTCTAGACTGAAAACATATTTATTTTCTCAGGCTTTTGATTAGTATAGACAAAGGAGCAGAGCTTGGGGGTTCTTGGTCACAGAAACTTGTGGTGATCAGGGATGTTGGGTTGCTGTCGTCCTGCCTCTCTTGTCCGATCACTCAGGTTTGATGACGGTGGGGAGATGGGCGCTGATGTCCTGTGAAAGCCTTCATGACCTTGTTACCTGCTCGCTCTCCCTTTTAGTTATGCTGTAATAATTAGGGCTGCCGGAGTCTAAAACTCTCTGTAAAACTGTTTGTCAACTAGCATTGTACATTATTAACTACATTCTTTGTTGTTTTACCCCGAGGGCATTCTGATGGAAACCTGTTTACCCGCCGAGGTTAAGGATTAAAGTCGAGACTGCCGGGACAACGTTGCTGCTCCTGTCAAATGTGACGGGTTTGGAGTAATTGCAACGACAAGAAATCACTACAGACTTTATTGAAGACTAGAGCGGATAACAACTCTATTATTATTTAATTGTTTATTTATCTATTTATTACCAGTTATGACTTTTAGATCATTTAATTCTGTGTTTGTATGATTTGTGTAAATCGTGTATTTATTTAAAGTATCCTCCAGGCCACCCAAGAAGGATGGGCCCTGCTGAGTCTGGTTCCTCTCAAGGTTTCTTCCTGTAATTTTCAGGGAGTTTTTCCTTGCCACAGTCGCCCTCGGCTTGCTCATCTGGCCCGATTACGGCTGCATGTCGGCACTGTCGGCTGACTGAGGCGATGCTATTGCCAAGTTTTAGCACCATGCACTGATCAGAGATTGTTTTTAAATTGAAGAATAAGTTATTTAGCAAGCTTGCAACTTCCCTTTAACACTGGAATAAATGTAAAAGAACCTTTTACTCGCTGTCTTTTGCAATCATCATGGCTCACACTGACAAAGTTTCTAGGTGCTTAACAAACCATATATGTTTATATAACTAAATACAATTTTAATAAATAAATGGCTTACGGGAACCTCTTGCATTGGTCTTGGCTATTCGATGCACATAGTCATTTAGGAAATGAGGTATGAAAATGGCATTGATAGCTTTTTTTTGTTTTGATAAACTAAAAAAGCTTTTACATGCACTTTATGAGTTTCAGTTTTTCCAGAACTTTTTTCATGAATTTGAAGTTTTTCCTTCAATCCATGTTCCTTTCTTATGATCCATATTAAAACCATGTAAACATAAAATGATTAAACACACAGCAGTTGTGCACATTTTGGCAAGCTGAACTATGCAAAAGACCACAAAACATTTAAGAAATATGGATAAATTATTTTATTATAGGACATGCATTATATATTTTGACACCATAAGTTTAATGTGTGCAAAAACAAAATTGTTTATGTATTATGAATAAATAAACCCAACTCAATTAAATTTAATTAACATGCTTACTTATCTTGCTTCTGAGGACGCACTGCTGGGCATTTTCACATATTTGTTGCCCCAACACACACTACATACATACACACTGTCGACATCGGAATTTACTGTTTATATACAGTTTTTGACATGGTGGAAGGAGAGAGAATATTATATAGGTATATAGGTTCAGAATACTAGTCTATCAAAAAAAAAAGGTTCAGCCAACAGTGGCTCTCTTGTTGGAAAATAATATCTGGTAATTGATAATGATGGACAGTTTCATTTGTAAGCCATAATCTTTAAAAGTGTACAGCTACAAAGTACACATATGTATTTATATATTGATATGGGCACAATATAATTGTTTGCTATAAACTCTTAGTTCAATGAACACAACTATATCATACTTAGTTTGAAACTTTAAGAGTAATCCCCATGGCAGTAGCAGGAAAGCTGATGATAATAGTATGCAGCTGATCACCATGTAAAATTCAAAATTCACTGAAAAAAAACAAAACATAAAACATTAGACAAAAAAGCAATGTTAAACAATACCACAAATCAACTTGTCACATCTGAGGCAAAAGACACAGATCTTGAAATTACAGCAGGTTAAGAACTAAGCACACACACTACAAAAGGAACATGATCAGTACTGTTCAGAGGCCCAACAGTTCAGTTTTTGATTTTCAAACTTGAGTGTTATTTTAAATGCATCTATATGTTTGTATGTACAACTGTTCTGTTTTTTTTTTTCTTTACCCCAGCCAAATCAGGTGGAATTAGCTGCCCACTGAGAGTCCTGGTTGGAGTAATTGGGGAGGCAACCATTTAAAAGCAGGAAATCAAGATGGCTGATAGATGGAGAGAGAGAGGGGGGGGGGGGGGATTGGTGTCAACCCATACACTGTGTTTTTAGTTGTAGCTGTTTTAATCTCTTCTGCTAGGAAATACTTCAGTTTGGGTATTTTACCTGCATCTACAGGGAAGCTTAGGGTTTGTTTGTTTCTTTCATTTATTTTGTAGCTATCTGTCTTGTTACTCAGAGTAGAACAGTGTTATGTTCTGTTGATTTATTTGGTGCCGTCCAGTTTGGTACTAGAGAACAACAATTTGAGCATTTGTGACTGTTTTTAATGGCTCTTTTGTAAATAAAAAACTTATTATTTTCTCTGACTTTTGGTGTTAGCAAATTGCCACGTTATTGGTCCCACATACCCCTAGATACAAGGTGGGATCGTAACAAACTGACAAAAACGTGAGTGTGAAATACAACTTATTATGTTTATTACATTGTATGAATGGCAACGAGCAACATAGTTTACAAACTGTAGCTCAGAATTGTGTGCATGTATACATGTGTCCGCCCTTTAGCATAAACAACCAATCAGTTTGCTGTTTACGCCGCAAGTGGAGAAGGGTCAACATGCTAAGAAAAAGACCCCTTGATGTGGATATCTGCACAGACGCAGTAAAAGAACAAGCCAAAGTAACATGTTTTGAGCATTATATAAACTATCCCTGAGATTATTGTAAAACTTTATCACTGATGTTTGTGATTGAAAAATAATTGTCTGAGTTTGCTTTCTGACAGGAAAAGTTCCACCACACTGCTTTTTCCATCAAGCGCCAAGGAACAGTTTTAACCCAGCTGGGAACGGGTGATGTCCCAGAGCCTCCTTAACACTTACATAGAACTCATTCACTGCTTTTAATCTTTACTCATGGATCATCCACATACCTGACCCTTTAAGTGCATTAAAAGCCATGTCATGTACTAATCATGTCAACTCGCTGTGTGTGCATTTTTGAAGTTACTTTTCATCACTTCAAATGTTGTTTATTTCTCATGATAAGGGCCTTTCACACCTCCGAAAAAATTTACTTCAGTTAAAAGTTGGCTTTTTCTTATTTTATCGATGCTTAATTAAACTGTTCCACAAAAAAAATCACCAAAAAACCTCTTTATAGACGTGCGCAGCTCATCCGTAGTGAACTCATTCTTGAAAACCTGGACCATGCAACCTCAGCGCAGATGTGAACTGTAATAAATTCATATTCACTATTACAAAATACATAAACATGTAAACTACAACCCCTGGCAAAAATTATGGAATCACCACTCTTGGAAGATGTTCTTTCAATTGTTTAATTTTGTAGAAAAAAAATAAATCACAGACATGCCACAAAACTATCATTTCTCAAACTGTCAACCCTCTGGCATTAAGAAACAATAAAAAAAGAAACAAATATAATAGTTGTGGTCAGTCACAATTGCTTTTTTTTTAGATCAAGTAGAGGAAAAAAATATGGAATCACTCAAATCTGAGGAAAAAATTATGGAATCATTAGAAAACACTGCACCATTATTACTTTGTTGCACCACCTCTGGCTTTTATAATGGTTTAAACTCTCTGAGGCATGGAGTTAACTAATGACAAACAGTATTCTTCATCAATCTGCCTTCAACTGTCTCTTATTGCTGTTGCCAGATCAGCTTTGCAGGTTGGAACCTTGTCATTGACCATTTTCTTCAATTTCCACCAGAGATTTTCAAATGGATTGAGATCCGGACTATTTGCAGGCCATGCCATTGACATTATATGTTTTCTTGAAGGAAAGTTTTCACGTCCTTTGCCCTATGGCAAGATGCATTATCATCTTGAAAAATGAAGTCATCATCACCAAACATCCTTTCAACTGATGGAATAAGAAAAGCGTCCAACAACTGTGGAAATTAACATGTTTTCTTTAGGCAGTTATCTTCATAAATTTCATTGGACAGACACCAAACAAAAGTTCCAGCATCATCACCTTGCCCAATGCAGATTCGCGATTCATCACTGAAGATCACTTTTATCCAGTCACCCACAGTCCACGATTGCTTTTCTTTAGCCTACTTTAACCTTGTTCTTTTCTTTTTAGGTGTTAATGATGGCTTTTGTTTGGCTTTTCTGTATGTAAATCCCATTTCTTTTAGGTGATTTCTTACAGTTCAGTCACAGACATTGACTCTCATTGACTTTCCGGCCACTTGTTTCTCATTTGTTTTGTTGTGCATTTTCTGTTTTCAAGACATATTGCTTTAAGTTTTCTATCTTGATGCTTTGATGTCTTACTTGGTCTACCAGTATGCTTCCCTTTTACAACCTTCCCATTTTTTTTGTACTTGGTCCAGATTTTAAACACAGCTTACTGGGAACAACCAACATCTTTTGCGACATTCCACAACGATTTATCTTCTTGAAGGAGTTTTATAATCCTCTCATTTGTTTCAACTGACATATCTTGTGTTGGAACCATGATTCATGACAATCTGCTTTGTGCAACAGCTCTCCGAGGTGTAAGCACTCTTTTTAAACTGAAGAATAATTAGCAAATCTAATCTGCTGCAGATGTTTTGTTTTTAAACTGCAAATTACAGAGTGATTCCATAATTTTTTCCTCAGATTTGAGTGATTCCATATTTTTTTCCTCTACTTGATCTAAAAAAAGCAATTGTGACTGACCACAACTATTATATTTGTTTCTTTTTTTTATTGTTTCTTAATGCCAGAAGGTTGACATTTTAAAAAATGATGGTTTTGTGGCATGTCTGTGATTTTTTTTTTTTCTACAAAATTAAACAATTGACAGAATATCTTCCAAGAGTGGTGATTCCATAATTTTTGCCAGGGGTTGTATTAGACAAAAGTCAGTATTCTCAATTTTTAAATACAATTTAATAGTTGTTAATGTATGTGTAAAAGTATTTTACAGTCGATTGATAAGCTTGTTTGACTTGAACCAGGTGTACGTACTGGCAAGTGATTTTTAACTTTTTCTCTAACGTTAATACATGGTGGTGTCAGACAGAATCACTTCACTTCTTCAATATAAAAGGTACCTGAAGGCAAGCGCGAGGAGCTCCTCGCGCATGTAGTAGAGTTTAAATAAAAAACCGTTATCTTTTTCAGTTATTCACTGAAGATTTCAAGGTAACGTTAACAGCTGCTCTTTAGGACAAAAAACATACGAAAACATTATATTAATAATACTGATATATTGTAGTAACAGAACAATAGATATAATCAAATTATTTTGTGTTTTTTATCATTAACAATTTAATTATAGTTATGTTTTAACGTTAGCCAAAAAGGCTAACTTGGTAGGTACGTTAAGCTAACTGTATAGCCAGCAATACTTAGCAAAAGGCTATCAGAAATAACTTAAAACATACATCTAAAGGTAACATTATTATTATGAATACGATATAAACCATCTAACAACATAGCTAAGTTAAATTACAAACACACGATTTCACAACGATTACATTAGTTACCTGTGCCGGCGTTAAGGGAAGACGTCACAG
The DNA here is from genome assembly GCF_030014385.1 of Trichomycterus rosablanca. NCBI lineage: Eukaryota > Metazoa > Chordata > Actinopteri > Siluriformes > Trichomycteridae > Trichomycterus > Trichomycterus rosablanca. The sequence goes on along the minus strand of NC_086001.1, from coordinate 27,759,238 downwards.
CTACAGCTGTATGGAGCTGGTGATCCTTCTCCTTTGAGTAAGGGGTGTGATGTATTTAAAAGGCTGGATTTAGCGCCCTCTTTTTGGCAGTAGACAATATTACAAAAAACTTTTTACAGTCATTGGCTGGCATACATTAATCCAGAAAACATGTTTACAAAGACAAAGCACAGTATCATGTCTAAAGCCTATATTTACACGTCTTTATGGATTTCCTTGACTGAGTGATTGAACTAATTAAGTGTTTACATTTTTGCAGTTACTCTTTGTGCACTCCGGAGTCATTTGACCAACACTGACCTTGGTAAGATGTTTACAAAAACATACATTATTATTTCTAAAATAAGTTTTCTACTTAGAAATAACACCCATCACCATAAAAATAGTTGCACCCAGGAGGAAGTGTAGGATTGAATAATATTCTGAAGGAAGATAACGGTCACCAGGAACAACAAATGCTTAAATATTTAATGTCTCGGCATGGAGTTTAGAGGTTCCAAATAGTGTGCAACTCAAATATTTTCATGCAATTCCTGCAGATTATGTGGTAGGGGTGGAGTGTTCATAGCATGTCCAATAGCATTCCACACATTTTCAATTGCTTTTGAACTCTTCACCAAGACTAACTTTGCTTACAAAAGATGCAACCAGCACGAGCCGGGAGGGAAAAATAAGCACATGCACCAAGATGGCCTTGCGTAGTCAGGTACAGCGATAAGGCTCCTCCTTTTGACGTCACATGCACGGCCGAGCGTGAAACTGGAATTATTCTTATGTCCTCCTCACCATGTCAATCTTACATACCAAGTTTCATTACTGTAGGTTGATTCTTTCTTGGTGCAACTATTTTTTTAAACCATTTCATATTTTAAAACATAACAAGCACTTCAGCCCTCTCTAGATGCAGTGCCTCTTAAAAAAAACAGAAACAGTAAGGGATAACACAAAAAAGTCCAAAGACTTTTGATGAGTGTATAAAGTAGATATTTTATGATATGTAAATACATTAAATAACACATTAATAACTAATTTCATTAGTTACAAACATCATTACAATATCTTCCTCACCCCTTTCCCTGTTAGTACGTTAGAATAACAGCTTTCAGTGCAAACATGAACATTGTTGAGTAAAACATAAAATGTGAAACAAAGTGTATTGACTTTTCTCAGATCCTGGTGATGGTGTACAAATACTTCTCTATTGTCTTTGATTGCTGCAGCGAGAGACACAAACATGGAGCCTCACATGACAAATTACAATTCAGCTTCAAATATGAGACGTAAATCCCGTCAACATGTAGCAAAACGTTTAAAAACATTATTTTCTCAAATGCAGGATGAGACCCTTTTTACAGCTATTGATAGAGCTAGCAATGTTGACACTGACATAAATGAAATTATGCCAGTAGACCCTGACACAAACAATGAATGTGAAAATCTTCACAGTGGCTCAGGTCATGATGATCTAAATAATGAATTCAGTGAAGACTCAGTTAGTGAGTGTGAGGATGACTTTGATGGACAGGACCACAGGCTTGATCTAGTTGCATCCTTGGCAAAATGGGCAGTACAATTTGGTGTAACATTAGTTGCCCTTTCTGCCCTCCTGTCTATTCTTAGAATTCACCATCCTTACTTGCCAAAGGACGCTAGGACATTACTTGGGACAAAGACAAAGTATGTGATTCAAAGGAAAGCAGGAGGGGTCTATCACTACTTTGGGCTTCTGACCACCTTAATGTCATTTCTAATGCGATTTGGGACACATGTAAAGAACAACCACATTTTTAAAATGCAAATAAACATTGATGGTCTGCCACTTTTCAAAAGCTCTAAATACCAGCTTTGGCCTGTCTTAGGACTAGTGCATGAATTACATAGACAGCCTTTCCTAATAGCTCTTTATGGTGGAGTTTCAAAGCCAACATCTTTAACTGATTATTTGGGAGAGGTTGTTGCAGAGCTGAAACAGTTACAATCAGGATTTATGCATAATGGGAAACGATTGTTCCTAAAAGTGAGTGCAGTTATCTGTGATGCACCAGCAAGAGCCTTTGTCAAGGGTATTAAGTCCCACACAGGTTATTCTGGGTGTGATAAATGTATCCAGTCAGGTGTATATATTCAGCATAGAATGACTTTCCCACAAAAACATGCAGCTTTGAGAACAGATGAAAGTTTCCGGGAAATGACAGATCAAGATCATCATCTTAGCATTTCTCCTTTCCAAGAATTAGTAGGAATGGTATCTCAGTTTCCCCATGACTACATGCATTTGGTTTGCTTAGGTGTTACACGGAATTTATTAGAACAATGGACTAATGGACCACTACACTGTAGAATGTCTTCTAGGACAGTGACTGAAATTTCTAAGCATCTTGTCAGTTTTGGACCTTTCATTCCGACAGAATTTGCTAGGAAACCTAGATTACTTGAAGACAGATACAGGTGGAAGGCAACTGAGTTTCGTCAGTTCCTCTTATACACTGGGCCGGTAGTTCTCAAAGACAGTGTACACCCTCAGATGTACAATAATTTTATGTTGCTTTCTGTGGCTGTACATATTTTAGCATGTCCAACACTGAGTGTTCAAATGGTTGATTTTGCTAACAATTTATTGAATTTGTTTGTTGAACATTTCAGTGAGCTTTATGGGGCTGATAAGTTAGTATACAACGTACACAGTCTAGTTCACTTAAGCAATGATGTGAAAGTGCATGGCCATTTAGATATCTTTTCAGGATTTCCCTTTGAAAATTATTTGAGTAAACTAAAAAGACTCATCAGAAATCCCAAAAATGCTGTATCTCAGATTGTAAGACGGGTGTCTGAAATGGACAGTAATTTGACTGAAGACACTGTTGATACTCATGTTGGAATGTGCAAAAAGAAACACCAAAATGGTCCAGTTCCAACAGATCTTACATCAGTGACCGAGCAGTACAAACAAATATGTCTAAACAAGATATACATCAGATGTGTAGCACCGGACAACTGTGTGAGAATTAATGGTGACATTTCATTAGTTTTAAATATTGTTGTCAGTGAGGGAACCACTTTTCTTGTTTATCAAAATTTCATGTGCAGAGAACCTTTTTTTCATTATCCAATGAAATCTAGTGATGTTGGAATCTATACAGTCTCTTGTTTGGTTCCTGAACTCAAATATTCCGTTGTCAGTGACAGCTTACAGAAATATGTACTTCTTCCTCTTCATCAAAAATATGTAGCAATTCCTTTGCTTCATGTTACCTAGAATGTTTGAATACAAATTGTACAGCATCAAACACCTAAACTTTTTTTTTAAACATCCATTAAATAAATGCATACTTGAATTATACAGAATCACTTGTTAAGGTCCACAACTTAAATATTCACTACTCACTTTTCATATGCTACTTTGTGAACTAGTACAGGTAAATAATAGAATGTATAAATCTTTGTTGTAGTTCTCATAAATATGTAAATACATTTATATTGCCATTACTGCTGATTGTTTATTGTTAATGATTTTGTTAATGTTTATTGCATATGATATAAATATTTTTGTGTACATGCTCAATGCTGGAATATATCTATTGTGTAAAAATATAATAATATGTATCTATTAAATTCATATTTTATGCTGTTTTCCTGTCTGTTATACAGATATGTATCACATTGTTGAATTTAATACAACAAAGGAAGTAGAGGTTGTACCAGACAACTGGGTAAATAATGATATATGCAGATGGCCAAAATTTAAAAATAGGGGAAGAATGAGGGCAGCTGTAATTTCCAAAGAAGTACCAACTGTAGACTGGGATGCATTTGCTGTCCGTGTTCTATATACAAGTGGTAAGTGAGTGTAATAGGCCAACAAGTTAATATTTCATTTTATAAATACTCATTTAGTACCAGTTTAATTTTGGTCGGTTTCTGACCACAGAGCCTCTCTTGACTGTGTAATATTTGGGTGGTGGACCCTTCTCAGCCTGCCGCTGAAAATTTGAGGTGTGTCACAAAATGTACATGTGACTATGAACAGCATAGTGTAACACTACGTAAACAAAAAGGAAGACAATACACCCCCAAACCCAAATAACACAGTTTTTGACCAATTTAAGCAAGATAACAACAAACAAATTACTGTCTTACTCACCATATGTTGTGTCTACTTTTGATATTTAAGTCTGTTCCTCGCTGCCTCCAAAAGTTTACTAATTGACCCAAGTAGAGGTGTATGCAGAACAGAGCGGGCGGGCGAAATTCAACCACCCAATCACAGACTAGCATTTAGAGGGCGGACCTTCTGCGATTGGCCAGTGGTGGGTGAGCCACGATAGGTAGCACTATACGCAGTCAAATGAGGCTGTTAAACCAATGTAATACAAAGCATTTGTTTTGACATGTAGCCAATGACAGATCATTTTGATCAAAAATGTAACCAGTTCACTCCAAAAGGAGGATTAATAAGTGTCCGTCCTAGCGTTGCGTGGGCGGAAGACTGGTAGCTGAAAAACCGGACTGTCCGACCTAAAGCCCTAGTCATGACCAGTAATGGCAGCTTGACATTGTTATATTAACCCATAATTCCCTGTGCTACCGTATGTGTCACAGAGGCTTTAAAAGATATATAAAATTCTTTACAGCACTTTGTCCTTTACTTTAACTCAAGTCCCTAAATGGATTCTCTGTTCTTTAGACAAAACCTGCTTGGTTTAAAAGTGTATTTTTTTTTGTTTCTAAAGGTCTGTTCCAACACATTTAATAATTTGCTACTGTATACATTATACATAATACATTACATATAACCAGTTCTGACCCCATTTCTACAACTAAATAATCACTAGTTATGAAATCATTGTTGTGACATATATGCTATATATCTGGATTTAAAAATATTTACAAAAAAAGTATATACAGTGTATCACAAAAGTGAGTACACCCCTCACATTTCTGCAGATATTTAAGTATATCTTTATGGGACAACACTGACAAAATGACACTTTGACACAATGAAAAGTAGTCTGTGTGCAGCTTATATAACAGTGTAAATTTATTCTTCCCTCAAAATAACTCAATATACAGCCATAATGTCTAAACCACTGGCAACAAAAGTGAGTACACCCCTTAGTGAAAGTTCCTGAAGTGTCAATATTTTGTGTGGCCACCATTATTTCCCAGAACTGCCTTAACTCTCCTGGGCATGGAGTTTACCAGAGCTTCACAGGTTGCCACTGGAATGCTTTTCCACTCCTCCATGACGACATCACGGAGCTGGCGGATATTCGAGACTTTGCACTCCTCCACCTTCCGCTTGAGGATGCCCCAAAGATGTTCTATTGGGTTTAGGTCTGGAGACATGCTTGGCCAGTCCATCACCTTTACCCTCAGCCTCTTCAATAAAGCAGTGGTCGTCTTAGAGGTGTGTTTGGGGTCATTATCATGCTGGAACACTGCCCTGCGACGCAGTTTCCAGAGGGAGGGGATCATGCTCTGCTTCAGTATTTCACAGTACATATTGGAGTTCATGTGTCCCTCAATGAAATGTAACTCCCCAACACCTGCTGCACTCATGCAGCCCCAGACCATGGCATTCCCACCACCATGCTTGACTGTAGGCATGACACACTTATCTTTGTACTCCTCACCTGATTGCCGCCACACATGCTTGAGACCATCTGAACCAAACAAATTAATCTTGGTCTCATCAGACCATAGGACATGGTTCCAGTAATCCATGTCCTTTGTTGACATGTCTTCAGCAAACTGTTTGCGGGCTTTCTTGTGTAGAGACTTCAGAAGAGGCTTCCTTCTGGGGTGACAGCCATGCAGACCAATTTGATGTAGTGTGCGGCGTATGGTCTGAGCACTGACAGGCTGACCCCCCACCTTTTCAATCTCTGCAGCAATGCTGACAGCACTCCTGCGCCTAT